>NW_021697799.1:1231122-1237168 GCF_005190385.1 Monodon monoceros | reverse complement strand
ATCTCCCTCCCTCCCACCCTCCCTATCCCACCCCTCCAGGTGGTCACAAAGCACCGAGCTGATCTCCCTGTGCTATGCAGCTGTTTCCCACTAGCTATCTACCTTATGTTTGGTAGTGTACATATGTCCATACTACTCTCTCACTTTGTAACAGCTCACCCTTCCCCTTCCCCATATCCTCAAGTCCATTCTCTAGTAGGTCTGTGTCTTTATTTCTGTCTTACCCCTAGGTTCTTCATGACATTTTTTTTCTCTTAAATTCCATATATGTGTGTTAGCATACAGTATTTGCCTTTCTCTTTCTGGCTTACTTCACTCTGTATGACAGACTCTAGGTCTATCCACCTCATTACAAATAGCTCAATTTTGTTTCATTTTATGACTGAGTAATATTTCATTGTATATATATGCCACATCTTTATCCATTCATCTGATGATGGGCACTTAGGTTGTTTCCATCTCCAGGCTATTGTAAATAGAGCTGCAATGAACATTTTGGTACAAGACTCTTTTTGAATTATGGTTTTCTCAGGGTATATGCCCAGTAGTGGGATTGCTGGGTCATATGGTAGTACTATCTGTACATTTTTAAGGAACCTCCATGCTGTTCTCCATAGTGGTTGTACCAATTAACATACCCACCAGCAGTGCAAGAGTGTTCCCTTTTCTCCACACCCTCTCCAGCATTTATTTTTTCTAGATTTATTGTTGATGGCCATGCTGATGTGTGTGAGATGATATCTCATTGTAGTTTTGATTTGCATTTCTCTAATGATTAATGATGTTGAGCATTCTCTCATGTGTTTGTTGGCAGTCTGTATATCTTCTTTGGAGAAATGTCTATTTAGGTCTTCTGCCCATTTTTGGATTGGGTTGCTTGTTTTTTGTTATTGAGCTGCATGAGCTGCTTGTAAATTTTGGAAATAATCCTTTGTCAGTTGCTTCATTTGCAAATATTTTCTCCCATTTTGAGGGTTGTATTTTGGTCTTATTTATGGTTTCCTTTGTGGTGTAAAGGCTTTGAAGTTTAATTAGGTCCCATTTGTTTATTTTTGTTTTTATTTCCCTTTCTCTAGGAGCTGAGTCCAAAAGGATCTTGCTGTGATTTATTTCATAGAGTGTTCTGCCTATGTTTTCCTCTAAGATTTTGATAGTTTCTGGCCTTACATTTAGGTCTTTAATCTATTTTGAGCTTATTTTTGGGTATGGTGTTAGGGAGTGATCTAATCTCATACTTTTACATGTACCTGTCCAGTTTTCCCAGCACCACTTATTGAAGAGGCTGTCCTTCCTCCACTGTACATTTCTGCCTCCTTTATCAAAGATAAGGTGACCATATGTGCATATGTTTATCTCTGGGTTTTCTATCCTGTTCCATTGATCTATCTTTCTGTTTTTGTTTCAGTACCACACTGTCTTGATTATTGTAGCTTTGTAATATAGTCTGAAGTCAGGGAGCCTGATTCCTCCAGCTCCATTTTTTGTTCTCAAGATTGCTTTGGCTATTCGGGGTCTTTTGTGTTTCCATACAAATTGTGAAATTTTTTGTTGTAGTTCTGTGAAAAATGCCATTGGTAGTTTGATAAGGATTGCATTGAATCTGTAGATTGCTTTGGGTAGTAGAGTCATTTTCAAAATATTGATTCTTCCAATCCAAGAACATGGTATATCTCTCCATTTATTTGTGTCACCTTTAATTTCTTTCATCAGTGTCTTATAATTTTCTGCATACAGGTCTTTTGTCTCTTTAGGTAGGTTTATTCCTAGATATTTTATTCTTTTTGTTGCAATGGTAAATGGGAGTGTATTCTTGAATTTATTTTCAGATTTTTCACCATTAGTGTATAGAATGCCAGAGATTTCTGTGCATTAATTTTGTAAACTGCAACTTTACCAAATTCATTGATTAGCTCTAGTCGTTTTCTGGTAGCATCTTTAGGATTCTCTATGTATAGTATAATGTCATTTGCAAGCAGTGACAGCTTTACTTCTTCTTTTCCGATTTTGATTCCTTTTATTTCCTCTTCTTCTCTGATTGCTGTGGCTAAAACTTCCAAAACTATGTTGAATAAGAGTGGTGAGAGTGGGCAACCTTGTCTTGTTCCTGATTTTAGTGGAAATGCTTTCAGTTTTTCACCATCAAGGATGATGTTGGCTATGGGCTTGTCATATATGGCCTTTATTATGTTGAGGAAAGTTCTCTCTATGCCTACTTTCTGCAGGGTTTTTATCATAAATCGGTGTTGAATTTTCTCAAAAGATTTCTCTGCATCTATTGAGATGATCATATGGTTTTTCTTCAATTTGTTAATATGGTTTATCATATTGATAGATTTGTGTATATTGAAGAATCCTTGCATTCCTGGAATAAACCCCACTTGATCATGGTGTATGATCCTTTTACTGTGCTGTTGGATTCTGTTTGTTGGTATTTTGTTGAGGATTTTTGCATCTATGTTCATCAGTGATATTGGCCTGTAGTTTTCTTTCTTTGTGACATCCTTGTCTGGTTTTGGTATCAAGGTGATGGTGGTCTCATAGAATGAATTTGGGAGTGTTCCTCCCTCTGCTATATTTTGGAAGAGTTTGAGAAGGATAGGTGTTACCTCTTCTCTAATTGTTTGACAGAATTTGCCTGTGAAGTCATGTGGTACAGGGCTTTTGTTTGTTGGAAGATTTTTAATCACAGTTTCAATTTCATTGCTTGTGATTGGTCTGTTCATATTTTCTATTTCTTCCTGATTCAGTCTCGGCAGATTGTGCATTTCTAAGAATTTGTCCATTTTTTCCAGGTTGTCCATTTTATTGGCATAGAGTTGCTTGTAGTAATCTCTCTGGATCTTTTGTATTTCTGCAGTGTCAGTTGTTACTTCTCCTTTTTCATTTCTAATTCTATTGATGAGTCTTCTCCCTTTTTTTCTCGATAAGTCTGGCTAATGGTTTATCAAATTTGTTCATCTTCTCAAAGAACCAGCTTTTAGTTTCATTGATCTTTGCTATCATTTCCTTCATTTCTTTTCCATTTATTTCTGATCTGATTTTTATGATATATTTCCTTCTGCTAACTTTGGGTTTTTTTTGTTCTTCTTTCTCTAATTGCTTTAGATGCAAGGTTAGCTTGTTTATTCGAGATGTTTCTGTTTCTTTATGTGGGCTAGTATTGCTATAAACTTCCCTCTTAGAACTGCTTTTGCTGCATCTCATAGGATATGGATCATCGTGTCTCCATTGTCATTTGTTTCTAGGTATTTTTTTATTTCCTCTTTGATTTCTTCAGTGATCCCTTCGTTATTAAGTAGTGTACTGTTTAGACTCCATGTGTTTATATTTTTTACAGATCTTTTCCTGTAATTGATATCTAGTCTCATAGCGTTGTGGTCAGAAAAGATACTTGATACAATTTCAATTTTCTTAAATTTACCAAGGCTTGATTTGTGACCCAAGATATGATCTATCCTGGAGAATGTTCCATGAGCACTTGAGAAAAATGTGTATTCCGTTGTTTTGGATGGAGTGTCCTATAAATATCAATTAAGTCCACCTTGTTTAATGTATCATTTAAAGTTTGTGTTTCCTTATTTATTTTCATTTTGGATGATCTGTCCATTGGTGAAAGTGGGGTGTTAAAGTCCTCTACTCTGAACTTGTTACTGTTGATTTCCCCTTTTGCAGCTGTTAGTATCTGCCTTGTGTATTGCGGTGCTCCGATGTTGGGTGCATAAATAATTACAGTTGTTATATCTTCTTCTTGGATCGATCTCTTGATCATTATGTAGTGTCCTTCTTTGTCTCTTCTACTAATCTTTATTTTAAAGTCTATTTTGTCTGATATGAGATTTGTTACTCCAGCTTTCTTTTGGTTTCCATTTGCATGGAATATATTTTTCCATCCCCTTACTTTCAGTCTGTATGTGTCTCTCAGTCTGAAGTGGGTCTCTTGTAGACAGCATATATATGGGTCTAGTTTTTGTATCCATTCAGCCAATATGTGTCTGTTGGTGGGAGCATTTAGTCCATTTACATTTAAGGTAATTATCGAGGTGTATGTTCCTCTTCCCATTTTCTAAATTGTTTTGGGTTTGTTATTGTAGGTCTTTTCCTTCTCTTCTGTTTCTTGCCTAGAAAAGTTCCTTTAGCATTTGTTGTAAAGCTGGTTTAGTGGTGCTGAACTCTCTCAGCTTTTGCTTGTCCATAAAGTTTTAATTTCTCCATCAAATCTGAATGTGATCCTTGCTGGGTAGAGTAATATTGGTTGCAGGTTTTTCTCCTTCATCACGTTAAATATGTCCTGCCAGTCCCTTCTGGCTTGCAGAATTTGTGCTGAAAGATCAGCTGTTAACCTTATGGGGATTCCCTTGTGTGTTATTTTTCCCTTGCTGCTTTTAATATGCTTTCTTTGTATTTAATATTTGATAGTTTGATTAATAAGTATCTTGGTGTATTTCTCCTTGGATTTATCCTGTATGGGACTCTCTGTGCTTCCTGGACTTGATTAACTATTTCCTTTCCCATATTAGGGAAGTTTTCAACTATAATCTCTTCAAATATTTTCTCAGTCCCTTTCTTTTTCTCTTCTTCTTCTGGAACCCCTATAATTCAAATCTTGGTGCATTTAATGTTGTCCCAGAGGTCTCTGAGACTGTCCTCAGTTCTTTTCATTCTTTTTTCTTTATCCTGCTTTGCAGTAGTTATTTCCGTTATTTTATCTTCAAGGTCAATTATCAGTTCTTCTGCCTCAGTTATTCTGCTATTGATCCCATCTAGAGTATTTTTCATTTCATTTATTGTTGTTCATCATTGTTTGTTTCATCTTTAGTTCTTCTTGGTCGTTGTTAAATGTTTCTTGCATTTTGTCTCTTCTATTTCCAAGATTTTGGATCATGTTTACTATTATTATTCTGAAGTCTTTTTCAGGTAGACTGCCTATTTCCTCTTCATTTGTTAGGTCCTGTAGGTTTTTATCTTGCTCCTTCATCTGCGGTGTGTTTTTCTGTCTTCTCATTTTGCTTATTTTACTGTGTTTTGGGTCTCCCTTTTGCAGGCTGCAGGTTCATAGTTCCCGTTGTTTTTGGTGTCTGTCCCCAGTGGCTAAGGTTGGTTCAGTGGGTTGTGTAGTCTTCCTGGTGGAGGGGACTAGTGCCTTTGTTCTGGTGGATGAGGCTGGATCTTGTCTCTCTGGTGGGCAGGTCCACGTCTTGTGGTGTGTTTTGGGGTGTCTGTGGACTTATTATGATTTTAGGCAGCCCCTCTTCTAATGGGTGGAGTTGTGTTCCTGTTTTGCTAGTTCTTTGGCATAGGTTGTCCAGCACTGTAGCTTGCTGGTCGTTGAGTGAAGCTGGGTGCCGGCGTTGAGATGGAGATCTCTGGGAGATTTTCGCCAGTTGATATTATGTGGAGCTGGCAGGTCTCTTGTTGACCAGTGTCCTGAAGTTGGCTCTCCCACCTCAGAGACACAGCACTGACTGCTGACTACAGCACCAAGAGCCTTTCATCCACATGGCTCAGAATAAAAGGGAGAAAAAGTAGAGAGAAAGAATTAGTAGAAGTGGGAAGAAAGAAAGAAAGAAAGAAAGAAAAGAGGGAAGGATGGAAGGAAGGAAGGAAGAAAGAAGGAAAGAAAGAAAGAAGAAAAGAAGGAAAGAAAGAATGAAAGGAGGGAGGGAGGGAGGAAGGAAGTAAGGGAGGAAGGAGGGAAGGAAGGAAAATAGAAAGAAATAAAGAAGATAAAGTAAAATAAAATAAAGTAAAATATAATAAAGTTATTAAATTTAAAAATAATTATTAAGAAAAAACAATTACGGAAAAACCCAAAAATGGATGGATACGTTAGGACAAATGGTGGAAGCAAAGATATACAGACAAAATCCCATACAGAAACATACACACTCACAAAAAGAGGAAAAGGGGAAAATATCATAAATCTTGCTCTCAAAGTCCACCTCCTCAATTTGGGATGATTTGTTGTCTAAAGGAGGGAAGGAAGGAAAGAAAGAAAGAATGAAAGAAAGAAAGAAAGAAAGAAAGAAAGAAAGAAAGAAAGAAAGAA